>NW_027527436.1:2045506-2062062 GCF_008692635.1 Crocuta crocuta | reverse complement strand
AAAAAAAAAAAAAAAAAAAAACCAAACAACTTTCCTGTGACCCAAGAAATTAGAAGGGTTTCAGAACTTCAGTGCTAGGAATTAGAGGCAGAGACCCATCCACCCACCCACCCCCATATATATATATATTTTTTTTCTATTGTCTCACACATGCTGATTGTCCAGAGTAGGGTGGCTCTGGGAATGGTAAAAAGGAAAAATGGATAAATAAGTAGGAGACGTATTATGAGATCTTGTATGCCAAGCTAGATATTTTGTTTTGTTTTTTAAAATTTTTTATTTTTTTAATTTATTTTTGAGAGAGAGAGAGACAGTGCAAGCATGTGAGGGTCATAGAGAGAGGGAGACACAGAATCTGAAGACAGGCTCCAGACTCTGAGCTAGCCATCAGCACAGAGCCCGACGTGGAGCTCAAACCCACAAACCGAACCATGAGATCATGACCTGAGCTGAAGTTGGATGCTCAAACGACTGAGCCAGCCAGGCGCCTGCCTCCAAGCTGGATATTTTGACATAATGTTATAGATTGTGGCAATAATTAAAAGATTTGTAAAGATACATAGTAAGATGAAATGTGAATGCTAGAAAAATCAGTATGGCAGCAGAATAGAGAAAAGATTGGTTAGAAGAGAGATTGGTGGTGGGTGTCTTGCTAGGAGGCTGCTACGTTATATCAGGTAAGAGATGGTAAGAGATGGAGACATGACCCAGGACAATGCGAGTGGATGAACCATAAGGAGATATTCTGTCAGTATTTGAACTTTGCCCTTCCTTTCTAGACCCAACCTTCTGTTCCTGTGAAGCATTTTAACTAGTACTCTGAGACAGACTTAGTGGAATTCAGTGCTTACATAGCACTAATTATGAGCCAGCATATGGATCCTTCTGATTATTTTTTAAATCTTTACCATATATTTGATGAAGTTTTTGCAAACACTCATTAATGTTTAGCCAATACCCATTTGCCTTAAATGTGGACCTAGTGTGTATAGGTTTAGACACGTGGACCTTCTCCCTTTCCTTTCCATATTTGCGCCGCTCTTCTCTGTGCAGTGTTCAGGACTATTTTCTATAGTGCAACATAAACATCCAGTCAAACTCTCATTAGTCAAGTGGCTAGCCCTCAAATAAGGAAAAACAGGCCTTTCCAAATTAAACTAAATCTTCTAAACCATTCATTTGTAGCAAGGAAGAAAAGAACATTGTTCCAAAGCAAGTGCTGCCAAGAGCCTCATGGCTCCCACATTTTAGACTGAACTTTCTAAATTCTCTTTGTTTTTAGAAAACTATTCTTAGTTGAGAGGATAAAAGCCCAAAATGGATCTTAAAAGCAGCTTGAAATTGGAATAGTTTTTATGATACAAATTTTTCATAGATTAAGTCAATCAGAAATATACATCTTAAATTTTCCTTTAATATATAAATTATAAATCTAGACACTGACTTCTTAGAGTAAACACAAGAAGCAACTTATGTTCTTCATGAATCCATCATACACATCTTCACATACCTATATGCACATGCATGTGCTTGTATACACACACTTACCTGTACACTGACTATCTATTAGTTCTATAATACAATGATATTGCCTCATTACCACCTTCAGCCAAAATAGGAAGATATTTATAAGAATATTTGTAAGAAATTCCCTCTCAGGGCGACTGAGTGGCTCAGTTGGTTAAGCATCTGATTTCGGCTCAGGTCATAATCTCCCGGTTTGTAAGGTTGAACCCCGTGTTGGGCTCTATGCTGACAACTCAGAGCCTGGAGCCTGCTTCAGATTCTGCATCTCCCCCTCTCTCTGCTCCTCCACAGCTCATGCTCTGTCTCTCTCTGTCTCTCAATAATAAATAAATGTTAAAAATTTTTTTTAAAAATTCCCTCTCATACTAGGATTGTGTCACCAAATTGAATTAACACCTTGAAAAATAAATAAACTGAACCTTTTGAAAACTTCAAAATAAAAAAAGTAGAATATTGGATTTTACAACCTTAAGTTATTCTCTGATGTATATCGTATGGATTTCAGATCTAACTTCTGGGCCAATGTCACTTTGTGGTAGATGGTCCCTCTACAGGACCATCACCTGGTTTAGGAGTGGCAGGTTTTTTGTTTGTTTGTTTTTTAACTTTTTCATTTCCAGCAAGATATGCTACTTGTTTTCCAATATCCTTATCCTTTTGTTTAAGTACCAAGAACCTAACTCCCAAACATATCTTGATTTTGCACACACACACACACACACACACACACACACACACTGGTACCCAGACAGCCTCTAGATGCCATATATCGTCAGCTTTTATATCAATGGGTGGGTCATTATCAGAAATAAGGCCTATGTACTCTGAGTTTTAAACTCATACTTCTCTACAAAATTCGACACAGTCAGGGCCAAATTTATCAAAATGAGTTATTGGAAACACAATGAATGTTCTCCTTGTGTGAATTATAGTAGTTTTTGTAAATTGCTAAAATCTGCAAACCTGTGGGAAACATTTTCAGTAAATTGATTTTTCCAGACATTGCCTCAGTAATAAATAATTCATCCTGGCGATTAATAAGTGTTCCTTCTTTTGATTTTGTTCCCTTGTAATTAAAAAACCCTGAAGTCAATTAAGAGAAATCTCAAAATTACATCAGACAAAATATCACAGTAAGAACACAGAACAGGGCTGGGGCACTGTAATTGTTCTTTGTATAATTTCCACAGTTGAGAACTTTTCAGTTGCAAATGACAGGAACAGGATTTAGAGGAAGTAAGCAAATGAAGAAATGTTAGGGCCTGTGGAACTGTGAATGAATCTAGGTCTGATTAAGGGATAAATGAAGGAAACCAGCATATGTCACCCCAAAGTATGCCTCTTTGACATAAAAATTATTTTGAGGCAAAGGCAATTAAGAAGCAACAAACTCACAAAGTGCCTGGGTGGCTCAGTTGGTTAAGCGTCCAACTTCAGCTCAGGTCATGATCTTGCACACAGTCTGTGGGTTCAAGCCCCACATTAAGCATTGTGCTGACAGCTCAGAGCCTGGAGCCTGCTTCAGATTTTGTCTCTTTCTCTCTCTACCCCTTCCCTACTCTCTCTCTCTCTCTCAAAAAGTAAATAAACTTTAAAAAGAAAAAGAAGCCGCAAACTCACAAAAAGCTTCCCCTTTTCTACCTCAAGACAGGAAACAATTCTCCTTTTACTGGTGACGCTCAGATCAGCCCAGAGATCCTCCAGAGGAGTCTGCAAATAAAACTTAACTTTATTAATTCTCTCCCATATACATTTGACACTTAAACAGTGCAGGGTTAGGGTCACCAGCCTCTCTCCAGTTGAAAATTTGCACGTAACTTTTGACTCTCCCAAAACTTAACTAATAATAGCCTACCATTGATGGAAGGCTTATTGATAACACACACAGTCAATTAACACATGCTGTGTATGTTGTATGTATTATATACCATTCTTACCATGAAGTAAGCTAGAGAATAGAAAACATTATTAAGAAAAACGTAAGAGAAAATACGTTCATAGTACCATACTATATTTATGTGTATAAAAATAATCCCAGTACAACTGGATTCATGCAGTTCAAACCAGTGTTGTTCAAGGGTCACCTGTGTTTACCTTCCCTGGGTCTGGCATCCTTGGGAGCCTATGACTCAGTGCTTTGTTTTGTCATTTCTCTACAATGTATTGTTCTCTGTTGAAGATGCTGCATGAGGTGGAAACTAAGCCGTCATTCTGAGTTCCTTTCTTTCAGGTTTCTCCCACCTGATGTGCACTGCACACATTAATGAACTGCTTGTTTTTCTCTAATCAACCTTCCTGTTAAAGAGTATCCACTGAAAACCTAAGAGGGGGAGGGGTAAAGTATTGCCTCCCCTACATGTGGGTCATGTTATCAGTAACTTTCTCCCCATCATCTTTTGGCTCTTAATTTTTCTTGGAAACTTTCTCACATTTTCCCCCTAGTTGGGGAAGAGCTGGCCACAGACAGCCCTCTGCCTATTTAATTCCTGTTACTTATGGATCCAGAGAAAGACTCTGTCTTCTAGAGTCCCCATATCAACTGGGTTGTCTGGGTTGTCTGGGCTATACACTGAAGTGTAGGTTATATATCCCCATTCAGGATGTTAGTCAAGGTGGGATTAGTGTTCTGAACATCTAAGATATGCCGGGTATTGTCCTGGCACCTGGGATGCCATGTGAACAAGAGAAATAAAGCTCTTGACCTCCTGAGGTTTACATTCTCCTGGGAGCAATGAGAAATAAACTAACCAATCAGCCAGCCAATTTCCAATGACAATAACAACAATGATAATTCTGTATCATAAATGTGCTTTGAAGAAAAACTAAGCAGGTTAGGGGGTGAAAGACAATGTGGCGTTGCAGTGGTGGTGCCAGTGGTGAATTTTAGACAGTGAGGTCAGGAAAGGACTTTTTAAAGAGCTAACATCTGAGTAGCAACAAGCATTGTTCCACCTACCGCGTTGTGACGTCTGTGTACTCTAGAGGAAAGTCCGCAAGGGAGATGTTTGCCACCTGGGTTCTCAGGAGCACATTTTCTAAGAAATCTCCTGGACATGTAGGGTTGTGTGTGTAAAAAGACAAAGTCGTATGTAAGAACTATTTCCTTTTCCTGGAGATGTGGCACCTTGCTCAATACCCTTGGCTTCTCTGGATTGAAGTCTGTATGACTTCCAAGGTCCCTTGTAGCTCTAAAGTCAGTGGTTTTGCATTCATTCTATGAGTAGTTCATTTTCATATTTTCTTTTAGCATTCAGTAGTGTCAGAATGAATGATGCAAGCAGAACAAAATTGAATTGGAGGATGATCATTTACATTAGCCAAATCATAGAAACCCATTACCTAAAAAAGATAAAAGTTCTATTTTTTTAATGACTCATATGTCAATAATTGTAACTTCTAAATAATTTTAAAAATGCCTGGTGACATAGAGTCATTATTCATTTTCCAGCTTCAGAACAATCTGTGGTTAAATTAACATCTTTTTGATCAGTAAACAGCCTCTAAGTGTACTTGACATAAACTTGGCATCCAGTAGAACAAATATTTAAAGAAAAACAATCCTACTTTTTCTATTTTGTGCTTATTAGTACTAGTAATGAAACCAAAAGAAATACTTAGTGAAGTGTTACCTATGAGAAGCTCTTCCTTTTATTCATCAGACATACTTAGAAAAAATCAAGATAATAATAATTCTCTCTAAATAATTTCTGTTGTGTTAAGTAATAAGGGCAATAGTGATGGCTGATACTAGTCAAGCAGCTAGTATGTGTTGGCACTTTTCTAGATGCTAAATATACTTATTTTAATCCTCTCGGCAACCCTCTGAACTATTGTAAAACCTGGGTTTGCAAGCATAATTTATTCTGGAAACATACTTGTAATCCAAAGCACTCAAATATCGAAGTGAATTTCCCCATAAGAACTAATGGAAACTCAGATGATTTGCTCCATAACCCCAAAATATTCATATAAAAATGATTACAGTACTGTACTATAATACAAAATAATAAAGAAAATACAATATACAAAGAAAAATAAACAAATTAACCTGAACTTAGTTTTGAAAACCTTCATGGCTGCTGTGAGGGAGACAAGGGAAGAGGGTTATTATGTAGAATGACTTTCACTATCACTAGTGGAATCACTGCTATCTGCTGGCTCAATGGAATTTTTTTCTTTTCCTGCAAGTTTAACAAGGAACCTATCTAATAACCTAGAATGAAGCAAAGCATTCCTAAGCTTATGCTTGTATGGAAAAGCAAAGGACTGTCCATACGTGTTTTGAAGTGACAAAAAGTACACTACTGCCAGTTGTGGGCACCTTCCAAAGTTCTGAAAAATCACTGATTTCTGCCAAACACCACAGCATCTAAGCATGGGAGATGATCACCCACAATCCAGCAGAGAGAGTGAGAGAGAGAGAGAGAGAGAAGGACCATTGGCTCAGTTGGGATCATGTGATGTTTGGCATCACGTACTACTTGTATAGTAAGACATCGCTTGCTTATCAAGTTAAAATTTATTAGACAGGTTTGCTTGTCTGTTGGAACACTGGCAGGAGAAGTTACTCGCAATCCAGGACTTTCCTGTACTGCTATGACTAACCTACTGAAACAGAGGGGAACCCGCCTCACCTCCCAAACTTGGTTGACAGAACAGGGTTTTAAATCCAGAAGTTTCGGATCATAGTTCAAGCTCATAACCACATATTCTATTCTGCATGCATTTGCCATCTGAGGATCGGGAGATGGTGTTTATCTGGGTGCAAACCGAGTTTAGGAAAAATTGGGCAGTAGATGGCCTTTGCCCTACTTCCATGGTCTCTGTTTTGCTCTATTCATCTCTACCCTATTGCCCATGCCCTTCTCACGCCTGTAGCCCCAGGGCTCTTCTGCTCTGTTCCATCACACTCAAAACATGCAAACCCCAAAAGAAGCTAGTGCCAGTTGTTTACACTTAGTGCAATTTTAAGTCCATGGTTTGCCTCTTTTGGTGGGACTTACACTTTATACTGTTTATTTTGCCTAGAAACAAGTGGTCTTTTTTCTGCTAAAGAAAAAATTTCAAACTTCAGCAAGTGGACGGAAGAGCTATTTGGAGGGGCAGATGGCTTTAACAGCTGCAGTTTCATAGTTAGAAAGTCAGCCTTCCACTCTACCTACTTACATCGTATCCCAGCGTTTGGCACCATAGGAAAGAGCACTTAAGCTAATTATGTTAAATTATGCAAAATTATGAACTGGTGAGAGATGGCACAATTAATTTGAAGTCATTCCCCAGGATGATCTTAGATTGCAATACATATCAAAAACGTCTTTGAAAAGAACTGGAAGAAGAAAGGCTTCAACCACCCTCCATCGTAAGGAGACATAAAATGTTGCTCACCAGAAAACAGAACTATACCTCTTACCTTCTAAGTAAGTGTTTCCAGTTCAATAGTTTACTTGATGTCAGTCGAATGGGAGACATTCCTTTCCCTGAGGAATTGCACGGGTGCTTTCAATCTCCTCACCTCCTTTCCCACCTGAAGGGCAAAAGAGGTGATGCTGAGCCTGACCGGCTCTAAGACAGAGTCAAGTACCCTTCAGTTCTTGAGTTATTGTTGTGTTTTGTTTTGTTTTGTTTTGTTTAACTCCGGTGTGTAGGGTATCTGCCTAGGTATCTCCTCTTTATTCTGCTTCCTTTGTCTTTCAAATTCCATCTGTCCCGATTTCAAATTCCATCTGTCCATCGGGGTGACTCTCAGTTTTCCAATGAGGAGTCATTGCTTCAGTGCTGACTGGGGGCTATCAGAGGCATAGAGAATTGGCAAAACTCCCACTCCCTCTTTTTACTCTCTTTTTCCCTTTTACGTTTTTTTTCTTTCATTCCTACTCTCCCTCCATCCCTTTTTTTCTCCTCTTTCCATCTTCTCACCTTCCTTCCCTTCTAACCAGAGCTGGAGTCCAAGTGCCTCCTTTTGAATTCTGGCTCTCATACCTGCTTGTTGCATAACATTGGTGGACACGTCTTGAACTTTCCTATATACCTCAATACTTAGCTCCAGGGTAGTTCAAAATATTAAAAGAATTCAAAAAGTATATAAAGCACTGCAGATAATGTCTGACACATAATAAGTATTCACACGTTAACTATTTTTATCATCATCACCATCATCATTATTATTCATTTTCACAAACATTATTGAGTTTTACTTTTAAGTGCTGTGCTAAATAGGTGAGCAAATAAAACATTTCAGCTGAGAACTTTCAATTTTAGGAGCCAATACGGAGAGACCCCCAGCCCCGTAAATACTTCTCACATTGTCCATTTCCTTACTGCATTCTTACTCTTTTCCCTATGAAATCATACCTGTTTTGTTTTCCCATTCCTTAAAGAATGCCCATTGCTAAGTGGTAGTAGGTGAAGATACAAAGAAATGTTAGTTTTAATCCAGTAAATATGCACATGCTTCCAGAAGGCTTTCAAAGAACTAACCTTGTGAACATAATTTTCTATATCACAGCTACTTTTAGGACTAAATTTTATTCAGTTTGATTGTTCTATGATACTCAAATCACACCTCAGTCCATTATTTACTTTGCCTGCACATTTGGGGGACTCTTCCAACTAATTTTTATAATTGATATAAAGTAGATAATGTTGAAGGAGATGTTTTATACTTTTCATGATCTTTTTAAAGGTGCTCACAAGTTTTTTGATAATATTTTTGTTTAGAGTTTATGAGGGTTCATTTTAATTCATACTAAATAATATTTCTTAAAACACCACCATGCTTCAGTCTCTTTTTTTTTATCAGATTAATGAAAAAGAAAGTTTGTAATGCTGTGGCCATTTTCTGTGTCCTTTGCAGTGACAGGAATTCCCGTGTTAAAAATTATCACAATTACTGGCCTTCAGAACACCATGTATATTGCTACTTTTCTAGTTCACTTTGGTTTAAGTGCTCCCTGAGGAGAAGGTACATATTTTCATTTTTTTTCTTTCTTTGATTTGTTCATTGATATACAATAAGGGTCAGAACTTCTGATCCATGTTGCAAAAGGTGTATTAGACTCTCCTGGGGCTCATCCCAATCGATGGTGTTTACACTGCAGTTTTCCCTCACTCTCGTCCACTTGTCAGATGACAGCATATCCAGGCCTGGTCTCTGTTTAATTCAGTTCACGTGAAGCAGCACTTGGACAGGATGACTCATCTGGAGGCCGCTAGGTGTTCTATCTACCAAACAGATGCAACCTTTCAAAGTCTGGGTCCAAATAAGAGAGAAAGATTACCAAACCTGCTTTGAACACATGCTGTTGGTTTGACGTCTGAAATTTAGGTTATCTTTCTGCCTTTGGGGCTTTTGCCTGCAAACATTTTAAGAGTTTTAAAAAAATAAAATATACTGTGAAGTGGATTATGCAGGCAAGTGGATTTATATAAGGCACTTTTTCTCAGTGACTCATTTTAGGCAAAATGATTTCAGACACTTCCTGAAGTTGTATGACATTCCATTTCAGTCTATTTTTTTTCTTTTTGATGCACAAACCAATTATGAGTAACATGCCAATGAATCAGTAGTCTTAATATGAGAAGGGTCCTGTCCAGATAATGACAAATTACCAACTATAGGTTGATAGGGTCATTCATTGTGAAGATTAAAAGAGATGACAACTGTAAAACAGACCAATGTCTGGCATAATGTTGAGCACTTGCTGCTTGTTAGCTATTGATAATCTTGTTATTGCTGTTGGGAATTACTCTGGGCTCACTTTACTCTGTGGCACTGCCTTGCTATTATAGGGACAAAACTAATACAAATGCAAAGTAAGAAGAACCTGATAAGAATGAATATTTAATATCCACTCACATTGCTCCCTGGAATGTATAGAAACTTCTATCAGTAGCATTGAAAATCCACCTGAAATTATTTTGAATTCAGTTACCAAACAGTTTCTTTGGGTGACTCTGTCAGGCAATAAGATAGGCTTACTCTACACATAGTATTTCTATAGCTTTTTACAGGTGAGGAAAACCAAAGAGGCTTTAAGTAAATTTCCCAAGGTCACACAGCTAGAAAGTGGTAGAACTGGTTCTATGTTACCACACTGGTTTACAGAATATTTTGAAATAAGTTCTTTATTGTGATGTTTTGAGCAACAAATTGTCTATTAATTTCCCTTTCACTATATGTGCAGGTGATTGGGCTGTTTTCAACTATTGATAATTTCCATGGAGTCCTTCATGAAATCATGTTAGTTTCTGTTTCCCAGGAGTTTCGATTGCTAATTGCTCTTCCCACTGTCTGTGGAAATAGTTTACCTCAGTGGGATGTGGTACAATGGCCCCTCAAATGTATCCAAGTCCAGAACATGTTACCTTACATGGCATATGAGATTTTGTATGATTAAATTAAGGATTTTGAGATGAGGAGATTATCCTAGAGAATCTGGGTGGGACAAATGTAATACAAGTGTCCTTATAATTGAAAAAGGAAGACAAGAGAATCAGAGAAGATATGAAGACAGAAGCAGAGGTCTGATGTAATTGGTACCTTTGAAGACAGAAGAAAGGGCCATAAACCAGGTAATGCGGGCTGCTTCTAGGAGCCAGAAAAGGCAAGGAGCCTCTAGAAGAAACACAATTCTGCTGACATCTTGAGTTTAGCCCCATGAGACCCACAGACTTCTGATCTCCAGATTTATAAGTTTGTGTTGTTTTAACCCACTGAGTTTATGGCAATTGGTTATGACAGTAATAGGAAACTTATACATCCTCTTTGAAGCATTTACAAATTGTCTCACCTTTTATATTAATGCTCCCACAAGTTAAATAAAATTTTTTAAGTTTATTTATTTATTTTGAGGAGAGGGAGGGGCAGAGCAAGGAGAGAGAGAATCCCAAGCAGGCTTCACAATGTTGGAACAGAGCCTGATGTGGGGCCCAGTCCCATGAACCGTGAGATCCTGACCTGAGCCAAAATCAAGAGTAGGTTGCTTAACTGACTGAGCCACCCAGGAGCCCCAGATCAGGGTTCTGAACAATTTCTTTTCAGTGATATACATGTATCAGCCTGTTTGCTATCAGGAAAGAGCTTTGTGAGGGTTGAATCAGTAGGTAAGTATAGGAGGGAAAAGGATTGGTGATGGGAGCGTGACCCATAGGTACCAAGGAGGACCTTGAAAGGAGGAAATGGCTTTAATTTGAAGGTTCCTCAAGCAAATCTGATAAGGCCCAGGGAGGGCCTTGTCTCACCTGGTTGGAAATCATTGATCGAATAATAAAACCAGTGACAGTGCAGCAATTCATTGCTAACTGCAGTTCTAAAAGCTTTACCTATATTGGCTCCTTTACCCCTCACAACAGCCCTGTGAAGTAGATACTATTGATAATGTCTCTATTTTATGAATAAGGTAACTGATAGCAAGGACATAGATTTTACATTAAGTTTTATACAGTAACATTTTGCTTATGATACAATTGATGACACTGAACTGGTTGGCAAATTGTAAAATACACAAACATTCGTGATCATAGCATTATTTTACCGGTAGATTTTAAGAAGCCTTTAAACTTTTTTCCTGCCAATTTGTCTTTAGCTATTATTACTAGGTTGCCATTTACAATGTAATTGTTAAGACAGTTTACAGACAACTGCATTAAACATCTTGTCTGTCAAGGTATTAAACAAGAAGCTAGCTTTGCATAAAATGTCCACTGGGTGGCAGCTTTTCATAAAAAGTACCTGGCATTAGCTCTCATACCATTTTCAAAAATTTGTAAAGACCAAAGGACTCATTTGTTTGGGGTTGTGGAATAGTTATTCTTTGGGTTTCTTACAAAGGGGGGGGGGCTTTACTGTATTTAATATCCTTTTAAAATAGAAACAGAGCCTTCTCAGCTTAACACATTTGTGTCATATATCTCCTTTAAGAAGAACTTAACTTGAAATGCATTTTGCAAGTAAACTAATCATAACATACACAGATGGCATTTGAGCACATAGGTAAAGTTGTAAAACAGTTTTTGAATCTTTAAAATCAAGCTACAACGATAAAAAGCCTGTGTAACTTTATACTAAAAATATTCTAGGATTTTTAGGACAGATCAACAAAGATTTTTACAGGAAAGACTTTTTTAAGGAATAATCAACAAAATATTTTACGGTTTGAGTTTACTTAAATTTAATCTCATGATTTTTTCCCCTATGTGCTTAAAATTTTCACATTAATGACAAATTTCCCGCCATTAAATATTCTCAGCGTTACAGTTTGAGGCCAGAGCAAAGTTATTCCCTTGTTTAGTGCTATAATTCAGAAAAATAAGGGGGGGAGGTGGTATTTTGAAAACCATTCAGTGACCATTTATATATTATTGCTATAAAAATGTAGTTGGCCCATTTGTCAGCCACGTCCAGTTGCCTGTCCCCTGTCCAGACTGTAGGTAAGAGCATGGCCATCAGGGAGTGTCAAGATGCCAAGAAGTCCTCTGGACCTTCTGCATCCACCTAGGTGCAGCTTATTAACATACAAGTCTCCTCCTTCTTGTCTTCTGCCTTTTTAATCAGTTTTTTCTTTGGGCTGTGCATCAGGTTGTTAGTACACTGGTCTAGGTGTTTCTGTGACATAACAGACTCTTACAAAAGCCCCATCCTTCTGTCTTTGGTAGATGCTATGAGCTCTGGTTCTCTAGCTGTTAACATGTAAATATGCCAATTTGTGAATTTTAAAATCTACTTTAAAACGATCAGCTCAGTACTTTGCCGTAATCATGAAAAAGAAAAGATTCGGCCACTAACCCCCACATTTAAATGTTAATGACTTCACATTGAATAGCTCTTATGTTATGATATTTATGAATTTATGAACTTCATGAATTTAAGTTTTGAGGCACAAATATTCAAGTGTAGTTAAACTTTGACCGTATTATAGCACATGGAACACAAAACAAGTACGATGAAGCCTATTGAAGTATTTGCTACTCAATTAGCTGTTTCACAGCTAAAAGATTAACTCCCTAGTGGCAATTTATTCACAACAGTTTTGATGACAATTTTTAAAAGTAAAAGTTAAACTTAATCATCAGAACTTTATCACATTTTATACCTGTACTAAATTTAAGCACTGTTTTAAAATGAATTGTCATTATTTCCTTATTAGAAAAAATAATGAAAGGAAATGAAAACAAGAATCAATTACTGATGGTGGTGGAGAAAAAAAAAACACCAATCAATTGACCAGGGGGATATTGAGTATCTACTCAGTGCTGAAAACATAGCAGATACTCAACTAATCCACTCCTGCTGATTGATTGATTGGTTGGTAATATTTGTTTTTGTCCATTAGCCTCCAGTATTCATGTTTAAAAAAATATGCACTGCAAGGGAAATATGACCAAGTATCAGTAATTGACTCTTTGGTTTGGTTTGATTTGATTTTAGCCAACTATGTTGTCTTTGCCTGGAATTCTAGAAAATATAGGTTAGCATTAACCTGAAACATAACTATAATGAAACATTTAGTAGAGCGCTGGATGATTTTAGTGTTGTTGAGTTTCTTCTGTGGTAGTCTAAGAGTTTTTTAGTTTTGGGGGGAGGGAGTTTAATTACATGGCCGATTGACTACCACCAAATTACTCACAATTTTTGTCAAAACAAGACATACACAAATTGAGAACACAATACAACCAAGCATCACAATGCATAATGTAGTAGCAGTCACAGTGGACAAGAAACATAACACCAAGTCAATATCCAGGTAGATCACTTCCACTGTACAGACCATCTGCCTCTAATTTTCTTTAAATAAAACACTTATAATGCATCATTATTTTTTCCTTGAATTCTAAATGCACACAAACTTATAAATGAGGTTTTTAATACCTAATTCTTTTCTACTTACAATTTTGAATTACCGAATAATTAACATGTTTCTTTCTTAATACCTCCATGGAGAAATTACCATATCATATAATATATGGACAATATATTTCAGAGAAATCTGCATCAAAGTTACTAATAGTTATATTTAATTTTCCCCTACAGGCTGGTTATAGTAATAATAAAAATCAGCACTGAAGGCAATATTTTAATTGCTCTAATTATTTATTCTTACATTATGTAACTTTCCACCCCAGTTTTAGTCATCATTTTGAGGTTTTCTCAACCATTTTGTGGCCTCAGTGTAGGCTGAGGATTGGAGAGATCTGGCAGAAGGCAGAGATGGGTCGTGTTCATATGTCTCCTCTGGGAGTACTCTTTCTTTGCTCTCCAGACATGGCAATAACATTATGCAGAAGAGACTGCAGAGTATGTTTCTTTCCTCATGATTTAATGGACGAGATCAGTAAACACTTTTAACTCCACAGCTCCAGTCCCCATATCAAAAGCAAATGGCAAAACCAATGTATGGTTTATTGGCACACTCTGATATTTCGGTACAGAATCAAAAACATTAAATCAGGTGTCCACACCCTCATTTAGTCCCATCAATAATAATGCAAATTACTGAGACATTCTAAGTTTGAATTATTTTTAACTTCTGTCTAGAACTGACATCCAATGTTATGTTGCTCCAAACCCACAAAAGTTTATCTTCAAATATGTGTATAAATGTCACTTGACACTAGAAAATAAGTTATTATTCCATTTTCATAAGACTTTAGATTGAGGTCAAACACTACTGAGGCAAAATCAATTATGCAAAGCACAAACTACTGGTTCATCATTTTATTTACATAGCTTTGCTAACCTCATCCCCCTCATTCATGCATCTAGCTTTGCAAATATTACAAAGATATAATATCATTAGATATTATACTGGAAAAAAACCCCAAAAATGTTGGAGAAAGACCAACTGTGGTTAAATCCGGACTCTATTCCGTACTTAGTTATGTAATCTTGGGCAAGTTGGTTGAAGCTTTCAACTTCTTTCCTAATCCATAAATGGGGATCAATAAAATTTACCTTATGAAATTATAAAAAAAAATAAAAGAGTAGATATTAAGTTTCTAGTATATGGTATATATTAAATGAGGTAATTTTCTTTTTTTCTTTTACAGTCAACTCCATTCATTAAAAATAGTGATACACATAGAATTATAGGATAAGAAGAGAATCCTAAGATTGAAATAAATCTGTAATATTATCTAATCCACTTCCATCTAAGTCCTTTCATAACGTTATTGAAAGTCTTGTAGAACAGCTGAGTCTGTACAATCAGACACTAAGGGGACCTTAGATGGCATTTTGACAATGATATTTTTCAACTGGAAGGCTCAAACTGGCTTAAACAAAACAAAACAAAACAAACCACAACAAAATAAAGCATACCACATTATGAGAAGTCCATTGTTCCAGCGGTTTGACTGACTTGAGGGCCCATACTTTCCCATCTCTGCTTTGCTGTGCTCTGTGGATCTTACTCACTGTCTCATGATCTCAGGATTCTTCAGCCATGCTCAGCATCACACGCAGACATGACTACCGCCAAAAGGAAAAAGAGATCTGTTCTTAATGTCTATTTACTTCTTCATTTACAAAAAAGAAATCCATTCTTGGAAATCCCCCCAGCATAGTCCCTCTTATTGGTTGATGTGTTCATTTCCAAACCAAATCATGGTGACCATTTAGAACAATGTTGGAGAGAAAGATTGTTGATGACTCACACTCATTGGTTGTTTTTCTGCTTTTCAGAGTAACTCACTTTCAATATAAGCTTTGTTAGTCGTCTTACAACTAGTTTGTCCTTTGTTCCAGTGAAGAAAAACAAAAGGTCCTTTGGAAAGGTAAAATCAAATTTGAATGATGGTTACAAAGACTCTGTAATAACTCTGCATACAAATGTCACTGCGCAAACCATCCCACAGGTCCTAATGAAACAAGTTCAGGTTGGTGCTGAATATGTGCTTTGCTTTTTTTTTTTTTAAGTTTCATTCTTGAGCTCTCTCAAGTTTAATCTGGAGAAAAATAAAGATGGTTGCTATAGTGAATTTTGGAGCTTATCTTCCTATTGAACCTCAAAACATTATCTTCGAAATAATCCATACTCATCTTTGGATATCATCATCACTTTTCTAATGCTTAGGGAGAAGGGCAGTGGGTAAGAATTTAGGTATTAAAGATGCATCTTTATATTTCAGGTAGGCAGTGACAGGCAGCTGTGTGTGTTTGCTGCTCCTTTAAAATGTGCTCTGGTATAGCCAAATCCTGGTCTATTTCCTGCCAAAGGCATCTCTTAATGAAAAAAAGGAGAAGCATTGCTTACACTTTAATGAAAGAATTACTGCACTCTTGATGTGAATCTCTGCTCCCAGCAGAGAAACAGAGAGAGGTTCTTCAGTCCCCTGAAGGAAGGAAAAGGGGATTCTGCTATTTGTTATTTTTAAACAAGAAAAAAAAAAACAGAACAGAAAGAGAATTATCTGAAGGAGAATTATGTGTGAACTATTTCTTTTAAATTTATTTTAAAATGGTAGTGGTGATATTGCCAATTATAATATGATCATGAAATGAAGGATGTCATTCATAATTGCATAAATTACTGAAAGAAAGACCTAGTTAAAATATTTTGCCTATTACTTATATATTGTTTTTAAATGACAATTATTGTCCTGATTCTCTTTAAAGAAAAAGCTACCAAAAACATTGTATTCCTTCCATCCCAATAGCTAATTAAAGACAGATTTTCAGGAACACCTGGGGCTCTCAGGAGGCTGAGCTTCTGACTCTTGATTTTGGCTCAGGCCATGATCTCACATTCATAGAATCAAGCCCCACTCCAGGCTCTGTGCTGATGGTGCGGTACCTGCTCGAGATTCTCACTCCCTCTCTCTCTGCCCTTCCCCCATACATATCACTCACACTCTCTGTCTTTCTTTAAATAAGTAAATAAATATTTATAAAAATAAAGAGAGATTCGCATGTTTTGCATGCCACATGTGTGGTGACTGGGTTTCAACCTCTAATTTTCTTGCTTTACACCAATATGAAAAGACCCAGATTCCTTAACCAGGAAGTGCCCAAGTGCCTTGGTCTCCTCTTCAAT
>NW_027527436.1:2021825-2045490 GCF_008692635.1 Crocuta crocuta | reverse complement strand
AATTTTTTTTTTTTTTTTTTTTTTTTTTGGATGCAAGTGAAGGAAAGATATAAGGAGGAAATAAGACATTGGGCAAGGTGTAGTAATCATACGCATGGCAGTAGCATTTCATTTAACAAATGCTTCCCTGACAGTAAACAGTTTACACATAAAGTATGACTATTGCTATTTTTCCTTTTTACATGCCAGTATTTTAAAAATTACGTAATTCACAATGGCCAGAAGCAGTGTCAAGTGCCCGGATTCATGCTAAGTGTCAAGGACTGTGAAGGGCACAGTCACCCTTCTTACAGTAAGCTCACCGGTCACTGTTTCATGGCTGTGGGCAGAATGCGGAATCCAGAATGCTGGGTGAGAGACAAGGCCTCTGTTCCTCATGGCACAGGAGGCAACATGAGCATGACATCCACCTGGCTTTCCCTTGTCCTACAGTTCCATGGAGGGAGGTGACACTGAACGGATGCATGTAGGTGCCGTACACACGGTTTGTGTCACACTGGAGGACATGGAGATGAAGAGACTCCCAGTGTTCTAAGAGGACTGCTAACAGTGTCTTCCTTCCTTTAGCCTAAAGGGAGGCTATGTCTTTATTATGCTCATCAGGAGACAAATCTGTCCTCTGTTCCAGAGGGGAATGTTATCACTAATTTTCAAGGCTGTGTGCTCTACAAATATTCTTGAAAAGATTATCTGGAACAAAAACTGTAACATGTGTGCAAAAATTGGCAGACCCATGGAGAACTGACTCCTAACCCTGTATATCACAGTCATGTATACAGTGTATATGGGGTGTGTGTGTGTGTGTGTAGTGTGTATATGTACCATTCTCCCAATAATCCTATAAAGACAGCCCATAATTCCCACTTTAGATGTAAAGAAGCAGTATCTGCTAAGCATCTTGCCTAACATCCCAGAGATGGAAAGGGACAAATTCGGAAATTCAGCTTTCATTCTAGTCAATAGCCCGTAATCTCTGCGATCAACCAGTACATGAATTGCCATGAAGAATTTGAAGAAATAGATGTGTCCTGTGGCACTGAGTTTTAGAAAGAAGGCTCTTTGACTTTTTATGTTACTTCCACTAGAATTAAAAAAAAATCTGTGTTGCTGCTCTTCTCATAATTGAACTTATTACAAATTATATCATGTGCAGTACCATTCAAACAAGTATGTAAAGTGGTGGTCAATGAAGCAGTATGATTTTCCCCCCTTCAATCAAACCAATTGCTCAGTGTAATTATAATCTTGGAAGATACAGTTAAAAAGATGTTGAATTAAATTGAGCTCTGAAAATTGCTCACCTCATGATTCCTTCTGATTACATCTTGGCATAATTCCACCAAGTTTCAATATGTAATTTAGGGATAATGTATAATTGGTATTGGAACCATTGCAACTTCTCCACATTTAAATGGGAGGCCAATTTTATTAGTAATAACTATAATAACTCTGCTAAATAGGTTGTATGACTTAGTCGCTCATTAGGAAATTATTTTTCAGCAGGAACATATTACCTTTATATATTTAATTCAAGTCTTAAGTAAGAAATTTATTAGTGATGCAAGTGTTTACAAGGAGATAATTTTTACAGATATTATAGTCAGGTCCTAATCAGACAATTATTTCCCATGGTGCTAAACTCAGAAGCTTATTTTCCGTTAAGTTTTATATTTAGGAAAACTTTATATCCACATGAGACATTTTTAAAATATGGAGTGATTTAGTTTAACACGGCTCCCTCCAATTTCATCACACAGTGTTTTGCGGATATATTTTATGGGGAAAACTTTTTTATAATAAAAAAAAATCACTACAAACATATACACTAGACACTGGTATCCATCATATACTAATGTACGTAATAGCTACTCTCAAAGTAGGCTCATTAATGAAGCAAATTTGGAGAAAATCTGGTTAAGATATGTTTTCATAGGAATTATATTGCGTATTAAATAAAGGTGCTGAGAGGTCCTGCTTATAAATAAAGTTGTTTTCTCATTGTCTTTGAAAGTTGTTTGATCACAGGCCACCTTATTTTGTAAGTCTTCCAATACTTGTGGAAGTCCTGAACACTCTTTAATCATCTTATTCCACTTGAATGCGAGGTTCATAATCTTAGTTGCTTTGGGGTTCTCACACATTGGATAAAAGCATTTCTTCATTCAAAAATATTTAGCAAGTTCCTATCTGTTCCCAGAACTAATGTGGACTTGAAGAGAGATAAGAGATCATTATGGCAGATGGAAGAGGTACCATAACACTGAGGGGTTCAGAAAGTGCTAGATTGATGCCAGGGAATGAACGATGGGGATTTATTGGGCATCAGCTTTGAGCTCTTATTCACTGTGTCTTGATTTCCTCATCTTTAAAATAAGAATCGTGCCTTCTTGGTATGTTTACTGTATGGATGAGCAAACATGTTTAATTTGGAACACTCCAGAAATGGCAGCTGTTATAATTATTCATTACTTCACCTATTAAGAATTGACTTTGGAAGTTACAAAATATGGAGTAGTGTATTTTTTTCTCCTGAAAGTTACCTTCCCCTTAGGATTTCATAATACTTAGATGAAGTAGGGTACACAACTCCCCCAGCACTGTGCCTAGCATATAGTGCAATGTATGTGTGTACTTTCAGATCTTTCGAAAAATTAGCACTGAATTGTATGACATTTGTTCAGTTTCTTCAGAAATACTTTTGAGCTACCCACAGGGCAGACACTTCTCTAAGTCCTACAGATATATCAGCAAGGAAAGCAAAAACACATTCCTGCTTTGATACAGCTCATATTTTAAATTATAAGCAAGTTCCTATGCTTGTAGTAAAAGCAAAAGAAGATTACAGAAAATTGGAAAAGCAGATTAACAACAGCATGTGAAAAAGACTTAAATCCCATCTCACTAAAAACAAGCAAGGCTTGATGTTTCTTAAAAGGAGCTGGGCTCATTTCTTGAGAAAGACAGGGTGGGTTTGGCAGATTGTGAGAATGCTGCTATAGCNAGATCATGACCTAAGCGAAAGTCGGACGCTTAACCTACTAAGCCACCCAGGCGCCCCAGGAAATGGAATTTTTACAATGGATAGCTNAACTCTTGATATAGGCTCAGGTCATGATCTCATAGTTCATGAGCTGGAACCTCACAATGGGCTCTGTTTACAGTGCAGAGCCTACTTGGGATGCTCTGTCCCTCTTTCTCTGACTCTCCCCTGCTCTCTCTCTCTTTTTCTCTTTCTCAAAGTAAATAAACTGAAAAAAAAGAAACTAAAGAATTTGCATAGGAGAAACAAAGAAATGCCACAAAGTCAGTAAAGTCCAGGGTCCAGGTCCATTTTGAACATGGTGTCTTGGAGCACCTGGGTGGTTCAGTCAGTTAAGCGTCTGACTTTGGCTCAGGTCATGATCTCACGGTTCATGAGTTTGAGCCCCATGTTGGGCCCTGCACTGACAGCTCAGAGCCTGGAGCCTGTCTTTGGATTCTGTGTCTCCCACTTTCTCTGCCACTCCCCACTCACACTCTGTCTTTCTCTCTCTCAAAAATAAATAAACATTAAACAAAACTAAAAATAAAAGAACAGGACTTCTTAGATTTGTCTCATGTTTATAAGTTTGATATTTATATATTTATATATGCACATGGAATAAAATATAAACTTATTTTTCACTTTCCATATATCTTTTTTTTTTGGAATTTATACCATCAATTAGAATAACAGTTAAACATAGCATTCCTTTGTTGATTCACCTTAGCATGACAAGTCCTAATCTAATGAATTCCCAGGGAGTGAGGAGCAGGGAGAAAGCAAAAAGAGAATGTACCATGATGGGTATAGAGGGGATGATTTTCCAGTAGTATGATAGTAGAATTGCTCATCTAAAACATGGTGTTCCTCAGAAGGATTTTTTTTTTTAACTTAACGTTATGGAAAGTAATGCAGCAAAATTCAGCACAGCATGATGGCCTCAGGAGTCGTACTGCCTGGGTTCATAGCCTGATGCTATCACTTATTAATGGTGTGGTTGCTGAGGATATTGCTTAACTTCATATACCTCAGACTCTTCGTAATGTAGAGATAATAATAGTCCTCACTCTGTAGGGTTTTCTGATGACTGAATAGGACAGTGAGTATGAAAGATTTAGTATGGAACACAACATGTGTTCATGACATATATATTAACTGTTATTACTTTTACATTAAAAAAGAATGCCTCAAATAACAGAGGCACTCAACAGTTTTAAAATTTTTTTCACTTCCTCATTTAACCATCACAGATCCAAAGGTAACAAGTTCAGGTATGATCTTCCTCCCCCTCACAAATTAGCAAACTGAGATTTAAAGAAATCCAGGGACGTGTCTAAATCATAAAGTCCCATTAAGAGATGGGCCTGATTCCATGATGGAATGTCTGCATAAATGAAATAATAGGCTCTCTTCATTAACATGCTCTTTACCAGGTCCTGGCTTCACCATCATCACAAGTGGTGATTTTATTACAGGATAGGTGTTTGATAAAGGCAGCAGATGAATGACAAAAACAGCAAAAACTATGCATTTTAAGGGGAGTAGGGTAGAGAAAGTAGACAGAGAGCTGTGGGAAGACTTCAGGAAGAAGAACTGATAGAAGTGGGTCTTCATAAAATCTTGGGAGGCAAAATAAAGCCACTGCAATATGGCAGGTGCCTCAATCCAAGATGCAAATAGATGATGAATCTAGCAGCCAAAACTATAAAATATTTTTACATGCAAATAAAAAAAGAAATAATAAAGGATACTATATATTCTCAAATGATTAGTTTCTGCATATCCAGAAACATCTCATTCTCTATTTTGTCCTTATCTTTCCAAGTCTAAGAGGAAGAAATCAGCCTTTATTCGCATATTTAAGTTACCCATCACTCAGTATAAATTGCCTGTCTTCAACAATTATGGAAGATATTAGGCACAGCAAGACAGGAAGAAAATTAAGTCAGTTCTGCAAAAGGAAATATTGCCTTTCACCAGCTTTTACTAATGTCACTTTGAAAAATCCTGAATATCTGTTTTCCTGTTCAATTATTAAACACAATATGCTCATGAGACTTAGTCCATTAGTTTTGAATTTTGTTTCATGCTGTTTTGTATAGTGAGATGCTACTCTAATTATCCTGGGCAATAACTTAGGCCTTCCATATTTTTCTTTTGACTTGTTACATTCTGCCAATGATTTATAAATTTTCCGATACAATTACTGAAATATATTTTGTATGTTTTAAAACAATTGAAAATGGTAAAGCAGTATCAAGAAAACCTGTTATTTAAAAGCTCTGTGTTCCAATTCAAATTTCTATATATACATAAAACTACAGGCATGTAGACCTTTGGAAAGGAGATGCAGTTTATAAGAAAGAATAAAATACTTGGCAACATGCATAGTGTTATTTTGGAATGGCAGACTACAATGTACATAATTAAGTTCACTGACATTTTAATCCAATTAAATTTTACTTAGTGATGATACTTATTATGCATGAAATTTACTTAAAAACTATTTTTGAGCATAACAGTTATAGGAAAACATATAAAAGTCATTGCCTCTTTTTAATCTCTAAAGTAAAATCAGCATCTTCTAGAGAAGAGTTATGATAGTTTCATTATTCATTACCTTTTTGCCTCCAGGGATCAGCTACCAGAATGTCAGACATAACATCTCCAGAAGATAAATACAATGTTAAATAGAATCATTTCTATCTAACCATATTTAGATTATAAATTCTTTGAGATCCTGATGGGAGCTATGGGTCCTCTTTCTAGAAAAATGCACGTCTGCAATAAGGGTCCTAGGTTTGTAGGTAAAATAACCTGTGAGAAAGGAAGTTTGCCTTGTGAATTAACTGATTTATTCAAATTGTATTTATAGTGTACTGAGTCTGGAAACTATCAAAGAGACAAAATTTACTTTTTTATTGGCTAATGTGGCAGGGCAGATAAACACAGTCATGGAGATCATTGAAAAGACTTCACAGAATGGACTATTTATAAAGAAACTCATATTTTAAAGAAACTCATAAAGGATCCTAGAACTTTCTTAAGTGACTAGGAACAGTAAATTCTGCCCTATGCTTAAGGTGGACATTGGAGATGGGGTGGTGTTGTGGGAACCAGGTAAGAACTATCATGTCCAGGCCTTCCTCTATGTGTGAGTATTAGAGGGATGTTCCACACATATTTGAGAAAAGTCTTCAACTGAGAGAGGGTCCACATAAAACAAGAGGAAAAAAAAACCTGAAACAGACAATTCAGGAAATAGAGAAAAACCTAAAAAAAGATAAAGTTCTATGATTTGACTTGCTATCCCAATGGTAAGAGAAGACATTGCATCCATTAATTAAGAGTTGATTGCTATCCATAGGAATAATCAGAGAATAAGAAGCAGCCATTCAAAATTAAAACTGCAAGCTAACATTAAAATAAAAAAAAAGTGTGAAGAAAGATGAAGTTGAGTAAATGTTCCCAAGACAGAATCTACAAAAAACAAAGACAATTTGAGAAAAAAAGAAAAAAGAAAATTAAAGGACCAATCCCAGAAGGCTCAATACAGTGGGAGTTAACTATCCTCCTCCCCAGAAACATGAACGTGTGGTCTTTTAAGGACCACACAGATCATCTTTTCATTCTGATTCCAGGAGGGAAAAAGTGCAAGTTTCTTTTTTAAAAAAATTTTTTAAACATTTTATTTATTTTTGAGAGACAGAGAGAGAGACACACACACAGAGACAGAGACAGAGTGTGAGTGGGGGATGGGAAGAGAGAGAGGGAGACACAGAATCCAAAACAGGCTTTAGGCTCTGAGCTGTCAGCACAGAACCTGATCCAGGGCTCAAATTTACCAACCACGAAATCATGACCTGAGCCTAACTGACTGAGCCACCCAATCGCCCCACCCCCAACTTTCCTGTAAGTAATAAATAAGATAACATTAAGAACCTAGAAAAATTATAGCAGAGAGATTAAGAACTTGATCCTTCAAACCACAGCTCCACTACCCATTTTCTGGGAGGCCTGGAAAACGCAAACAGTTATAAAATAAAAAAATTATTTACAAAGTGACCCACTATATATAATGCAGTTTACCTTTTGTATATATATCTTCATGCTTTGTTTAACAATTTCTGTATTCTTTTACTTTGGAAATAATCTAACCTTTCAATAATATAAATATCCAGGAAATAAGACTTTTGTGAGACACTTGCTTAGGATAAATTCTTTATTTTTTTAGAATAAATTCTCAAAAGAAGACCAGTTATGCTTTAGTAATTTTTAAAGCCAATTGTCCACTTGTCTTCAAAGAAGTTTATATCACTATACATCCATCCAGCAGTTTCTACAAAGGTGCATTTTTCTCACAACCTACCAATACTGGTATTATTATTGGCAAAAATATCTCTTAATTTGGTAGGTGAAAATAATATATCATGATTATTTTAATTTGCATATATTTACTTATTATTAAGGTTCAAAAGGCTATTTTAAAGGAAGCTTTATCATTTATTTTTACAAGTCTCATTTGCATCTATTTTCCTTTTGACAATTGCCAAAAGCATATATTTACTTAAGGTCTTTTGCAAGTATGCTTTTTTCTTCTTCCATATATATATGCATATAATGTAGATATATGTATAAACATGTAAGTGTATATATTTTTTTTCTTTTTTATTGCCCAGATAGTTTTCAAATATGTATACTACCTAAGGCGGAAATGAATTAACTTCCTTTGGTTCATTTACTTATAGATCAGATAACACAAATCAGGGGGACAGTTGAAATCAGTTTTTATACTTACAAGTAATCGTCAACCAACACTTGGTATTTTAAGACTTCTGCTTGTGAGATGCCTTTTACTTTTCAAATATCTGAGTCACCCCAAGTGGACAAGAAAGCTCTAGGAACACCACTGATAACTGCCTCAATGTCCCCAAATCAGGGCAGTGTTCTTTTAGTGCCTCCACAGGGCAGATCTGATCGACTCTAATGACCTCCTGTAATCAATTTCCTGGCCTCTTTCTAGCACTGAAGTTCAAGCTTCTTATTTTTGTTACGACAAAAATATTAGGGCAATAAAAATATCTGGATACCAAGTAAGTTTTCTTATAGGAACATCACATGTTCTAGTTTCCTACCCTTGTGATCTGTGTAAATTGTCCTGCAAAGGTGCATCCAGAATCCTGTGGTATCCTCCTTAAGAAACGATAGTAACCGCATACATATTGATCCACATTTTTCCCAGGAGATGTATTACTTGGTCAATTTCCTGAAGTTTCCTGATCTTTTAAACAGATATCCAGAATACAAATAAAGATATATTTTTGATGATAACATATTTTTAAATACATTTTTATGGATTGAATGGTTTCCTCCCCAAATCCATATGTTGAAGTCTTAACCCCTAATATCTCAGAATATGACCTTATTTGAAAATAGTCACTGCAGGTATAATTAGTTAAATTAAGATGATGTCATACTGTGGTAGGGACACTCCTACTCTAATATGACTGATGTCCTTATAAAAAGGGGAAATGTGGACACAGACACACATATGGGGAGAACACCATGTAAATGTGAAAGTAGAGATCCTGATGATACTTCTACAAGTCAGGGGATGCCAAAGATGGCCACTAAGCCATTGGCAGCTATGGACAGGCACAGAAACTTACTTCATTTTACTGAAATTTCCTTTGTTTTGAAAAGCTTATTTTTACTTTTATTTTACAATGATCCAGCCCATTAAGGTTTCTCATTTTACCAAACAAATACACTAATTTTAGTTTTATCAATTATAATTTTCTGGTCATTATTTCTACTGAGCCCATAATCCCTGGATTAAAATCTGAAGATGTGCATTTTTCCATGAAGGTTTAATTTGTCCAACCCTGTGCAGTTTTAGCCATATTGGTTTCATTTTATTATGGTTATTTCTACCAGGCATATTTATTATGCCTTTTCATGAATGACTGAAATCAGTTCTGTCAGGAAAAAATTGTAAGCGATGTTGTGAAACACAATCTGAAAGAGAGATAGAGGCAAAGACAAAGAGAAAGTCAAGAAGACATTGAAGATGATCAAGAGAAACATATAGAGACACACACCCGGCCAATGTCAGAGAGTCAGTAGCCAAAGTTTTCAAAAGAACATCTTCAAGATCAAAATGTACTGAGTTAAAATGCTAGGGTCAACCCATATGCTTCAGGAGTCCTAAATTATGTAGGTACACAAAACGTAGAATAGAAATAGCACTTGTCTTTTAGAAGATGTGACAATCTTTATATCTCAGACTGGCTAAAGAGAATATTTTATGTGCTTGGAAATCATGAGAAATAGCTCACTGTGGGAAGCCAAAGTCTAACTTTTCACTCCCCCTACCTAAGAAAAAGTTTTATAGAGGAAATAAGGAATAATTTTACCTAGAAAATGTTTCCTATCAACGCAGATTGTGAGGCTCTTAGAACGGGAATTTCCATTGATGGCTTACAAATGAGGAGTCCAAGCAAGTTAAGGCTAGCTGGGATGACTTTCAGCATATGTTTAATAACCATTCAGTTGGGGGCGCCTGGGTGGCTTAGTCGGTTAAGCGTCCGACTTTCGCTTAGGTCATGATCTCGCGGTTCGTGGGTTCGAGGCCCACGTCGGGCTCTGTGCTGACTGCCAGCTCAGAGCCTGGAGCCTGTTTCAGTCTGTGACTCCCTCTCTCTCTGACCCTCCCCTGCTCACGCTGTCTCTCTCTCTCTCCTAGAAATAAATAAAACATTAAAAAAAAAACTTATAAAAAAATAATAACCATTCAGTTGCGAATGAACAAAATAGCTTCTGCTATATTGCTCTATATCTGATGCACACACTTATAAAACGTGGTCCCTTCTCCGCTCTGCAGCATCTGAAGGAGAAAACAATTTGGCTATTAGCTTGCCCAACTTTGGTTCATTCTTGCCTGACTAAAGGAGTTTTTACCCTCAAAACATTCAAGATTTGTTATAGGTGTTTGGATCTCAGATATACATAGTTCACTTTGTTCCTTTTAGGTTCAAAATATCTTTTTACTAGTGTAAGCCTTTCAGGAAAAATTTATTGTTTTTCAGTTTTAATAATGCATACTCTAAGGAGAAAGCTCTTAACACTTTCTAAGTTTTGAGATCAATTACAGAATGAATGGGATATTGGGAGAGTAGACCCATTGGACTCATGAATGCTTTATTGGATCTTTCTTCTGCCTATTATTTAAGTCTGAAAATATTTATAGTTAAAGAGAAATGAAATACAAAAGAAGCAATAATGAAAGAACCAATGACTTCTTTCATGTAAGGTTCTAGATTGAAAGCTCCATTTGCCACTTGAGTCTTAAGTAGCAATTACACGCACAATTCACTTGAACCTAAGTTCCATAGCAGAGAGCGATTTTAACTGCTTCTTCTATATATAATACACTATAGGAGAGGTTAATATGATTAGTTATCATAAGATCCATTGCAGCAGTTTCACAAACGACTATGAGGCATTTGGCAGTTTTCCCAATTATGATACTCACAACTTTCCTTCTCTGCCTTATACAATTTGGATCTACCAGAAATTCCTCCCACTGGAAGAAGCCAAAGTAATACTAACCCACCTAATCTCTCCTTCTGTACTCATAAAACCTGCCAAACTCCCAAACCTGAGACACTTTTTGGGAGACAGAGGTATTCTTCATTCTTCCTAGTAACTCATCTTTTCTTTTTTGGTGAGTCTGGAGAGATTTTGAAAATATGTTTTTGCATTATTTTCTCTCCCTTAAGACAGTAGGAGGGTGCCTGGGTGGCTCAGTGGGTTGAGCATCTGACTTCAGCTCAGGTCATGATCTCACAGTTCATGAGTTCGAGCCCTGCTTTGGACTCTATGCTGACAGCTCAGAGCCTGGAGCCTGCTGTGGATTCTATCTCTCCCTCTCTCTCTGACCCTCCCCTGCTCATGCTCTCTCTCTCTCAGAAAAAAATAAAACTTAAAATTTAAAAAAAAAAAGATAGGAGGAGGAGGAAAAGGAGGAGGAGGAGGAGGAGGAGAAACACAGAAGCTCCAACAACACAGAAGCCATACAACACTTTGGTACTGTAATAGAAAGGTTTTTGTTTTTTCTTTATGGGTAGTGTCACTCAGTTATGTAAGAAAATCAAGTATGGATTTTGGGGGAAAAACAAACTAGTCTTTTATTCCCATGTCTGGTACAAATTTATGATGTAACTGCAGGAAACACCTTCTTACTTTCTGTTTTCTCATTCCATAAAGTGAAAGAGTTGGACGTAATACTTTCTAAAGTCAATTTTAGTCAACTAAACTAAATGGTACTAGTTATGCTGCTGTTTCTAGGCAAAGAAGTCATGAGCTTGGCAGCTACTAACTCAGTTGTTGCGTACCTGATATGTCCTCTAAGAAAGTAGGAGAGGAACGATGGAACACACTTCTGACTGGCATGACCATTTCGTGGCTACCTGCAGTGGCACGGCCATCACTACTGGGTACCACTATTTACTGGTTTCCCACCTAGTCCAGTTCTAGTATGAATCTGGGAGGGACAGGGATATTCCTCACAATCTCCTTCACAAGCCTTATTGCTCACACACATTTAAAATAGCCAGTAGAGGGGCGCCTGGGTGGCTTAGTCGGTTAAGCGTCCGACTTTCGCTTAGGTCATGATCTCGCGGTTCGTGGGTTCGAGGCCCACGTCGGGCTCTGTGCTGACTGCCAGCTCAGAGCCTGGAGCCTGTTTCAGTCTGTGACTCCCTCTCTCTCTGACCCTCCCCTGCTCACGCTCTCTCTCTCTCTCCCCCTCCTAGAAATAAAAAATAAAATAAAATAAAATAAAATGTTAAAATAGCCAGTAGATTCCAAGAGGTAGCCATGTTTTTCTTTCAAATAGAATTAACCTAGGACTCTTACATTAGACTATCAGTTCTTTGTCTTATTGACGACAGAAAATAAACAAGAGAAAAGAATAGCTTGAAGCGTCCTCTCTCAGGTGTAAAAGGAATTGCTGACATTTTCACTGTGCTAGAAAACTAGAACAGAAGGACACATGGCAGCAGCAGGGAGCTTCTCCAACTATTCTGACAACTTGCTACATTGACAGTTTCTATGAGAGTCCCAGCTGTGACCAAGGTAAGTGGGATGGCGTCACTTGAACACTGCAGCTGCCCGCTTGGCAAGCAGAGTTTTGTGTGATCCTTGGGATGACAAAATATATAACATTTCAAAGAGGGGCCACTTAGCTATCAAATCAATCTCTGCAAGTCTTTAATGAGTTGACTGATGAAAACAAAGTCTTAATTCTTCGTTTGGAAGGGCTATGCTCACCAGGTGGCTATGAACTCCTCCTCAGTTTTACCAGAAGCAAAGAGACTAAAACTGAAAGACAGATGTCTGACCAATTAATTAGGTATGTCAGAAGATTTCGTTTTATGCCTTTCCGTAAGTTCATAGTTTTGCAAATCCGTTCAAAGTTAGTGGACAAAGAAGGTGATTTACACCCAACTACTGAAAGATAACAGATCAGAACTGAGAGTTACTCTAGGCTACTTGGGAGAGCATGATAATCTGCAATTATTTGGAAGCTATAAATATTGAGACAAGAGAGGAGACTTTTAATAGGGTATTGCAGAGTACAATAATAAGAATGACATAATGTTTAGAGTGTAGCTATTACATCAGGGATAATCACATGAGAAATGGGATATTCTCACGAGGAAGGCTGCAGAAACCCCACTCTTAACAAGTGTGCCACCGAATTTAGAAAAATGGAACAAACAATGGATTGAGTAATATAAGAAAAGCAGATTTGTAGTGGTATCATAGCATGTTAATTATTTGACTATAAACTTTACAAGTAGTGCCTACTGTTAGAAAATACTTGAGTTGTGTCTTCTTACTTGTTTCCTAAGAGTCTCTCTTTTTCTGTTGGGATCATAACCAAAGGCATTCTCTTCTCTCAACCTATTCCCATGATGGCTACAAGTTGTGCCTCTCCCTCCCCTGAGGCTATGCAACAATAGCTTTTCTCCCACCTTTCTACTTTCATGGAAAACACTACTTGGCTAATTAGATGGTGAGGGGGTACTGGCAGATGGTGCTTAATATATGATTTTAACAAGGCCTCCCACATACAAAGCCATGGCTTACAAAGCAATGACCTCTGAAAGGAAGCTGTAGACACTGGCAGGTCAGCTGTAACTGGGGCCTTCTTAGCACCTTGCAGGCCAGAAGATGCTCCACAGGTGACCAGTTCTGCAAGTCATTCTCTGTAAGGACTCAGATTATCAACTAGACTTTCCAATCTCTCCTTAGTTTACTGGTTAAGTTGACAAAACTAAGAGCTTGGTGTTAAGCACAGGATTCCCCTACTGAGAGAAAGAAATGGTAGGGCAATACATACCAGTTGTTAGCTAGTATATATATTCAAATTTATCATATACGTTCTTATCAAATTGTTATATTAATGATGACCCAATTTAAAGCCTAGTTCTGAGGGGAGGTATATGAGATCACTCAAAGTTCATCATTTGTTCCACTAAAAATGGAAAACTGAAAGCAGCTTATAATCCCAGGGACAGATATTACAGTGTCCCTGTCCCCTCAACATATATGGATGTGACGATTACAAGTTCAGTTTTTGTAGAAGTTGGCTTATGGCTGGCGGAGGTGATGTTAACTGGAGAAAGTTGATAATAGCAGCTCGTGCCTTTGAGATTTTCTAAGAATAAATTGCCATATTTGAGGAGTTGTAAAGAGACACTTTCTTTTTTGGATTTAAAGATTCACCAAAGAACAATATGAACACATCGCTACAAGGCAAATAGTAACAGAAGAGTGAACATTATGAACATTGATAAGAAAACTAAATATAATAACAGCAATGGCTAAGGGATGTGGAGTTATAAAAACACAAGAGGCTTTTAGGATTCATCTAAACTTAAAACTTTTCCAAGTGCTGCAATAGAGAAATTCTGTACAAAGCCAAGGTTGAATTATTACTGGGGAGATTGACTAGACTATAAGTCAATCTTGAATTCCAGAATTCAAGTTTAACATTTTAGCATCTATTTTACATAATTAAATTTTGTTACCAGAACAGTGCTGGTCAATTTTGAAGAGCTTTCCTAAGGTTTAATAGCATACTAGTGTAAGGAGTAAAAATTGCTTGAGAATCTGCATTCTTAGAGAAGACTTCTGCCATAGGTGTAAGTTTGGTGTATAAAGTGTTTCAGAGAAGTTTTATCAAAGGGAGAAAATGTGTACTTAAATGTTCCTTACAGGAGAGGAAAGAGAAGGAACATTGCCTTTATGACTCATCTCCATGATGCTCCTGTAGTTTCTGGAGGAAGAAACTTTTCCTCTGAATGAGGACATTGGTCCCTCTCTGGGAACTGGTTGACTGGGACCAAAAAGGTAAAACTTCTGTCTTCTTCTTCTTCTTTCTCTTTTGTTTTTTAAATATTAGACATCTATGAGACCTAGACTTTAGAAAGAGTATTTTTCCTTGGACCCTGTATTAATTTGCTTGGTTGTCATAACAAAATACCACAGACAGGGTGCCTTATGCAATGTAAATTTATTTTCTTACAGTTCTGGGGCTAGAAGTCCAAGGTCAACATGTTGGTAGGTTTCTCCTGAGGTTGGTTTCCCCTGAGGTCTCTCTCTCTTTGGTTTGCAGATGGATCTATTCTTGCTGTGCCCTCACGTGATCTTTTCTTTGTGACTAAGCATTCCTGATGTCTCTGCTATCCTAATCCCCTCCTCTTATAAGGACACCAGTCAGACTGGATGAAGGCCAAGTGTAATAGCCACATTGTAACTTAATGACCTCTTAAAGGCGCTATCTCTAAGTAGTCACATTCTGTGGTAGTAGGGTTCAACACAGGAATTTTGGGAAGTGTAACTTAGCCCATAATGGACCCTTTGTTTAGTAACAAAGGGAAAAGTCATCATGGTTTTATGCATAGGTATATGGAGTTTGGACTTCTGATATATGTCATATTCAGAAGTACAGTTAAGACCTTCAGCCAACATACTTAGGAAAAATGAGCTGTTGGCTTTTCTCTTTTTCTTTCTCATATTGGATTTACTTTGTCTCTCCTAAATTCCCTGCAACGTATAACAGTATTTACCCTCACAAAATATTTGAGTAGTAAACTCTCCCAGACCTAGAGACTCAAATAATTCTGATAGACCTTTTACTTTTTTTATATAAAAATGTAGCTTTAATGTAGTATTACAGTCCATTATAAAATGGAGATAAATAGTTTTTGCTTGTTTGAGAAATAAAGGCATTATGAGGCCGAAAACTAGGGATAGAATAGTGAAAGAGGGAGACGAAATACTGGAAACTCAGGCACTCATCCTGGGGAGGGAGGGGTGTAGCTACTATATGCTCAGGGCTCTGGTGGTGGGCCTAGAAAAAGGCCATCTTGGGAAATCTGACAACATATGTTCTCACCGGTGCCTAATGATGAATATCTGCATGGGCAGACTGTGGTTCAAGTGTTATTTACAGTTAACAGGAATCAGCATGTAGATTTATTTTTTTTTGTCTGCCCTATTCTCAAGTCAATAAAGTATGTCCTGTGGAAGAGGTTAGGGTAATTTGATACTATGTGTATCAATTTGTGTAGGGCTACTGCCCTTGGAGATATGGTCAACACTCTGAGGTTGCACCCAGAGTGCTGTGGGTCACCAGGTGAGTCATTTTCTTAGGTGGAGGCAGAAAAATGGAGAAAGGAAATAGCCCAGTTTTGAGCTATAGTATGTGATTAAGGAATATAACTTCCCAGAAATGTCATTAGGGTGACTGCACGGACATTAAAATTTAGTGTGGAGGGCACCTGGGTGGCTCAGTTGGTTAAGTGTCTGACTTTGGTTCAGGTCATGATTTTGTGGTTCATGGGTTCAAGCCCCATGTTGGAGTCTGTGCTGACAGGTCAGAGCCTGGAGCCTGCTTTAGATTCTGTGTTTCCCTCTCTCTCTGCCCTTTCCCTACTTGTGCTCTGTCTCTGTCTCTCTCCCTCTCAAAAATAAATAAACATTAAAAAATAAATAAAATTTAGTGTGGAGCTAGAGGAAATTAGGATGTTGTAGGATATTGTACTGCTTAGTAAAGTGTCCTGGACAAAATCAGTGAATATTATTCTTCGATCTTAATTACACTCAGTGTATACTTCAGTTGTCTGAGGAAGGAGAGAGGACAGTAGAACAAACCAAGTATGTGTGTGTGTGTGTTTGTGTGTGTGTGTGTGTGTGTGTGTGTGTGTGTGTGTGTGATATCNTGGAGGAAGAAACTTTTCCTCTGAATGAGGACATTGGTCCCTCTCTGGGAACTGGTTGACTGGGACCAAAAAGGTAAAACTTCTGTCTTCTTCTTCTTCTTTCTCTTTTGTTTTTTAAATATTAGACATCTATGAGACCTAGACTTTAGAAAGAGTATTTTTCCTTGGACCCTGTATTAATTTGCTTGGTTGTCATAACAAAATACCACAGACAGGGTGCCTTATGCAATGTAAATTTATTTTCTTACAGTTCTGGGGCTAGAAGTCCAAGGTCAACATGTTGGTAGGTTTCTCCTGAGGTTGGTTTCCCCTGAGGTCTCTCTCTCTTTGGTTTGCAGATGGATCTATTCTTGCTGTGCCCTCACGTGATCTTTTCTTTGTGACTAAGCATTCCTGATGTCTCTGCTATCCTAATCCCCTCCTCTTATAAGGACACCAGTCAGACTGGATGAAGGCCAAGTGTAATAGCCACATTGTAACTTAATGACCTCTTAAAGGCGCTATCTCTAAGTAGTCACATTCTGTGGTAGTAGGGTTCAACACAGGAATTTTGGGAAGTGTAACTTAGCCCATAATGGACCCTTTGTTTAGTAACAAAGGGAAAAGTCATCATGGTTTTATGCATAGGTATATGGAGTTTGGACTTCTGATATATGTCATATTCAGAAGTACAGTTAAGACCTTCAGCCAACATACTTAGGAAAAATGAGCTGTTGGCTTTTCTCTTTTTCTTTCTCATATTGGATTTACTTTGTCTCTCCTAAATTCCCTGCAACGTATAACAGTATTTACCCTCACAAAATATTTGAGTAGTAAACTCTCCCAGACCTAGAGACTCAAATAATTCTGATAGACCTTTTACTTTTTTTATATAAAAATGTAGCTTTAATGTAGTATTACAGTCCATTATAAAATGGAGATAAATAGTTTTTGCTTGTTTGAGAAATAAAGGCATTATGAGGCCGAAAACTAGGGATAGAATAGTGAAAGAGGGAGACGAAATACTGGAAACTCAGGCACTCATCCTGGGGAGGGAGGGGTGTAGCTACTATATGCTCAGGGCTCTGGTGGTGGGCCTAGAAAAAGGCCATCTTGGGAAATCTGACAACATATGTTCTCACCGGTGCCTAATGATGAATATCTGCATGGGCAGACTGTGGTTCAAGTGTTATTTACAGTTAACAGGAATCAGCATGTAGATTTATTTTTTTTTGTCTGCCCTATTCTCAAGTCAATAAAGTATGTCCTGTGGAAGAGGTTAGGGTAATTTGATACTATGTGTATCAATTTGTGTAGGGCTACTGCCCTTGGAGATATGGTCAACACTCTGAGGTTGCACCCAGAGTGCTGTGGGTCACCAGGTGAGTCATTTTCTTAGGTGGAGGCAGAAAAATGGAGAAAGGAAATAGCCCAGTTTTGAGCTATAGTATGTGATTAAGGAATATAACTTCCCAGAAATGTCATTAGGGTGACTGCACGGACATTAAAATTTAGTGTGGAGGGCACCTGGGTGGCTCAGTTGGTTAAGTGTCTGACTTTGGTTCAGGTCATGATTTTGTGGTTCATGGGTTCAAGCCCCATGTTGGAGTCTGTGCTGACAGGTCAGAGCCTGGAGCCTGCTTTAGATTCTGTGTTTCCCTCTCTCTCTGCCCTTTCCCTACTTGTGCTCTGTCTCTGTCTCTCTCCCTCTCAAAAATAAATAAACATTAAAAAATAAATAAAATTTAGTGTGGAGCTAGAGGAAATTAGGATGTTGTAGGATATTGTACTGCTTAGTAAAGTGTCCTGGACAAAATCAGTGAATATTATTCTTCGATCTTAATTACACTCAGTGTATACTTCAGTTGTCTGAGGAAGGAGAGAGGACAGTAGAACAAACCAAGTATGTGTGTGTGTGTGTTTGTGTGTGTGTGTGTGTGTGTGTGTGTGTGTGTGTGTGTGATATCTTACCTTCCACCTACTTCACCATCTTCTTATACTTAGAAGTCAAGTTCAGAGTTCGATGACTTTGAAGCACTCCCAGCAGCCAACTAGTCACTGTTAGAAAGAGGCTCCCAGTCCTGAAATAGAAGGTAGCTGTTTCTGGCATTTCATTTTGGCATCGTATAACCGAGAGGCAGGTTCATTATGAGCCAAGCTTTAGCTATTGCTGAATGGAATCCTCTAATGTATTATCTTAATATTAACTAAGTTCTCTGATGACATATTTCTTGCTAATATCAAATCTGAGATGGAAAAGTGCCATAAAATGCAGGTAAATTCAGTGATAACAGTTTTGGTGACATTTGGATGCCAACTTGGAATCTTGATTTCAGTATTTATTTTTCTCCAAAAGAATGCTTCCACATGTATAACCTTTGATTAAATATTTCTTATTGGAGGTAAGCTTCAAAGAAAAAAAATAAAAAAGAAGAAGAAAAGAAAAGAAAGGAAATCATGGATTTGCTCATGTCAGCCAGCTGAAGTGGTCCTTAAGGCTAGCAGCTCTGGAAGCCCCCTGACTCTCAGCCTGCACTAGGTAAATGGTAGCTGGAATGCTTTACACTGAAAGGTGCATTTCCCAAAATATTGACTCTACCAGTGCTTCTGATAAGAAAAATTATCCCAGTCTACTCCAAAACAGGGCCTGCCAACGCAGAGAATGAAACTACTTTTTCTGAGCACAAGCTGAGAACTATTAACTTATCTTGGAAGGTGATGAGAAGGCATAGATGGAAGAGGATACGAAGGAGTAAGACACATGGTGAGAAGGTACGGAGGAAGTACTTCTGGCTTGTACAATCCAAGGGGGCTCCATTTAATGTCTGTGTGAATGCCACGGTCTGGGGCACAGCTCCATGAAATAATACACGTGAATGGTCCTCCTGGAGGTATCTATTAAAGTGTCCTGGCAATATGAGGCTCTGAGTGGAAAATAATTTTTCCACAATAGGTACACATGTACATTCTTGAGGAAATGCATATATTTTCCATTAGGGTTTATTAGATGTGAAAAGATTTGTCCCATGGAATGTGCTATGCCTCTAGCTGTTTTTCTTTCTCTTGTCTATAATTTAAACAAAAATAGTCATGCTTGAAAAGTAACCTCCGGGGAATTCCTTTCTCGAAATTATATAATGTTTCAGGAACAAAGAGATATCTCTGGTAGTGGAACAAGGCAGAACCCTCCTGTTTTCATTTATCACAACTATCATTTTTTTTTTTTTACAAATAGTTTATTGTCAAATTAGTTTCCCCATAACACCCAGTGCTCATCCCCACAAGTTACCACAACTATCCTTATGTTCTGTTGCTCTACACCTGAAAAATACAGACAAAAATAAGTAAAGATTCACTGAAAGAGAACTTTGTGTTAAAGATTCAATCAGTAAGCAAATATTTATTGTCTATATCGTATGAAACTCAATATAGTAATTTATTTTCCAGTTTTCTTCTAAGTATAGAATTTTGACTTGATAACTAGAAGGAATCTAGTTAATATACAGGCCAAAAGCAACAAGAATTGATCATAAGGAGATATAGGCATAGAGAGATCAATAGGTTAAATGTAGCTCTCAAATATCTCAGTAGAAACAAGTTGATTTTTCATAAAATTTGTTATTGAAAAAAGTCATACACATAAAGTATGGCAGGGATTGATAACCATCTTCATTCTCTCTCCCTCCCTGCTCCACCCTTGGAGCAGGATTGTACATAGGAAGGAAAATTAGATGTGACTGTTGGATGCTTGTGTTGTTTGGAAATCAAGAAAGGATTTGAAATTTTACTTGCAAGTTATGGACTGAGAGAGCCTGTAGGATGTAGGATAGTAAGGTGCCATAGCTACACACTTCTGTAAAATAAACAACCACAAAATTTAGTTGGCTTAAAACAACCATTGTATTGTATCTCATGTCTGTGTCAGGAATTTAGGCATGCTTAGTTGGCTGAGTGTTCTATTTTTTTTAAATATACTTTATTGTCAAGTTGGTTTCCATATAACACCCAGTGCTCATCCCAACAAGTGCCCTCCTCCAGGCCCATCACCCATTACCCCCTCTCCCCCACCCCCATCGATCCTCAGTTTGTTCTCAGTTATTTAAGAGTCTCTTATGGTTTGCCTCCATCCCTATCCTGAACTATTTTTTCCCCTCCCCCTCCCCTATGGTCCACATGGTTAAGTTTCTCCTGTTCCACATATGAGTGAAAACATATGGTATCTGTCTTCCTCTGCCTGACTTTTTTCTGAGTGTTCTATTTTATGCACATCTATTTATGGAGATTGCTCATTAGTATTCAACTGGCAAATGGGCTAGACTGGAGGTCCCAATATGGTTTAATTCACATGTCCTGAACCTTGGTAGGGAGACTGAAAGCAGGGCTCAGCTGGGATGGTTTTCCAGAGCATGGCCTCTCCAACACGGTGGACTCAGGGAAATTAGTCTAGCTTTGTACATGATGGCACAAGGCTTTCAGAGACAATATTTCAAAAAAGATAGGAAACTGAACAGCTATCTATACCTTGGCCTCAGTAATCTCATCCTTTTACTTCCATTGCATTCTTGTGGTCCAGCTAGTCATTAAGACCAAGGCAGATTAAAGGAGAAGAGATTTAGAATGTACTTTTCCATGAAAGAAATGCCAAAAAATTTACCACTATCTTTAATCTGTCACAAACTGCTACCCATAAACACGATTAATTCAGTAAGGGTAGGAGATTGGAGCCTTAGATGTCTTTTAAAACATTAGCCACTTTCTCCACCCACCCCTTCCATCTTTTATTTTCAGAAATATTATTTCCATAGCTTATGAAAGAGGATTTTGATCAATCTAACTGGCAACTGTATTGATTACCCATTTTTCCCTATACTCATTAAATGGTAATGGTAACCCGTAGCCCAACAGCACCACTGAGAGGTCTGCTTTAGAAATAAACTTACCCTCAGTTTCAGCAATAGATCTTTGAATAGCTTGGAGAGATCAGAGCTGTGATCTGAAATTTAAGAAGCATACTTCTGCAAAGTTTAGTTGTGATATATTTGAGGCTCGGCGGGGGTGCTGTTAAGGTGCCCTGTAGTCACTAAAAGGATAGTCAAATTTTTGGAAACTTGGCAGAACTGATGATATGACTATGTGGAAGTTTATATGATGAATAATGAGATAAAGTTTTTTTAAAATAAAGGTTATAAAAAAAAGAACCAATGATTATATATAAGGTTATTTGTATCTTGAAATGAGGTGGGAAGAAGAGAGGGAAAGACAAATGCAGAGATACAGAGGTTGAGACATGACATACAGAAAGTTGTGCATATAGGGTAATGCAGCTGCCTCAAATCTTCTTTGGAATGAGATGAGATATAATACTGATGCATAAAAATAAATGGTTTAACTCAGAAAGACACAGGTAGACCTAGAAAATGTAGACCAAGAAGAACAGAGGCAAACTCATTAAAGACACTCACATAGAGAGTCCTCCACCCCATCCATCCATCCTTCCATCCATCCAAACCCTATGTATGAATGCCAGACTTATTTACTTTAGGCACTTTTTGGGATGAAATGGACTTAAGTAACTAATGAAGGGCTGAAAGTATCCCATGAAGGGAGGCATGCCAAGGCTTCATAGGGACTCAGAAACTCAGATGAAAATGCATTGAGACACATCTCACAGACAGATACACCTGCATCATTCTTCTATAGATAGACTGACCCTGGAGTTTTCAAGAATTTTTCCATTAAAGTCATTTAAAGATATGCTTCATTTTAGTATTATGTGAAAAGAATAAGCTTTATTAAACTCATAATAAACTATGTTAAACTCATCAGAGGGTGGATTTTGGCTCCAGAACTGGAGAGTCCTTACTTCTGCCTTACTTTTAGTAATAACATAATGTGTATTACCATTAGCTTACAATTACTTGAGTAGTTTAATATACCTTAAAATTGCCAGAGTAGTTATTAAGGTCCTATTTCAATAAGCTATTAGTGATTATATAAGTAATAAGACTTTCACATCTTGTAATTTCTTACATTTAATAGAGCAGATATTTTTAGTGGTGGGAGATAAGAGAAAGAAGGAATCTTTCTATCAGTATAGTCAATTTCATGTTTTTTGAAATTATACATCAGTAAGGACTGATTTTAAATATCACTTTTTTCTTTAAATTTTAACTAAAATCCCATTTTTACTCCTAAATTTTAAAATGTTAACATTCTTTTTAACATTAAAAAACCCTGCTAATACACATCCTGCTTCATTTCTAAAGTTCATGGCAACCTCAAACATGAGAACTGATTGATCTCTAGGATGTAGGTGACATGCTGATATAGATCATGTATCCTGTTTATTGAGAAAAATAATCTTACTTTTTGTGGATAGAAAAGACTGCATATGTCTTCTGAGGAGACAAACTTAAAAATGCTTTTAAGTTAACAAAATAAAAATTTGAAATGTAAAATTCTCAGGTCTCTGAAAAAAAGTATCTTTTTAAGGTAAATGTCAAAAATATCAATTGAGATCTAAGCTGATTTTGTTAAAGCATTGCAGATTATTGGAACTATACTTTTTGAGCTCTATTTTTCAACTTGTTACTAGATGACACATTGTCGAATAATAAAATATCAAGGAATTAGAAGACATGAGATATATTATTGGTGGTAAAAACTTAACTGAATTGTAATGTACAACCAAAGATCTAAAATTTATTCTTTACTTATGAGCTAAAATTGTATGATGTGCGAAGGTACCTGTGGTAAGCAGCTCCCAAGATGGCTTTCAATAGAGTCTTACCTCTTGGCTTTCATGCCCTTGTGTACACCTCTCCTACAGCAAATAAAAATGTCTGGTATCACTAATAGGAAATTGTAAATTGGATGGAGTATGGCTTTCTAAGCTGTTTCATCAATAGGTTCTAGCTCCTATTTTATTCTCTTGGCTCATGAGTTCTGGTGGTACGCCAGCTGTCATGTCATGAGGATACTAAAATAGCTCTGTGAAAGAAAGATCCTTCTGACAAGGAACTGAAATCTGGCAGCAGCCATGTGAGTGAGCTTGGGAGCAGATCCTCTGGCCCCGGTCAAGCCTTCAAATGACTGTAGCCCCCTGTAACATCTTGATGCAACCTCGTGAAGTACCATGTGCCAGAATAAACTAGGCCTGCCACTCTGGAATTCATGACCCAAAGAAACTATATGACATGTATGAAGTTGTACATGTGTGTGGGTTTTGTTGCTAAGTTTTGGACTAATTTCTTATACTGTGTTTGAGAACTGATATATTATAATACTAATTGTTATAGACCAAAATCGAACGCTTAATGATCACTCAGCATTATCAAAAATCACTTTATTAATTCTGGATCTCAGATTC